>NC_051863.1:146437533-146480316 GCF_015732765.1 Culex quinquefasciatus | reverse complement strand
CTGTTGTTGCTGTGTTGCGGTAAACAAAATAGAGGCACAGTAGTCGAAATGGGGAGCAATAAGTGTGTTATAGATCATCAACTTGTTATCAAAAGAAGGTACTTGTTCAACCTGTACATGATACCCAGTTTCCTAGCGGCTTTCCTAATCGTATAGTTGATGTGCTCATCAAAGTTCAACTTGTTGTCTAACATAACACCCAGATATTTAATCACATCAACCCTTTCGACTACTTCGCCATCTATGTAAACTGTTCCGTCAGTGTCGTCCCTCCGTTGGTTAGTTATCAGCATACACTTGGTTTTCGACACGTTCAACTTGAGCTTCTTCCTTTTTAACCAGTCAGCAAACACATTCAGCTCAGCATTCAGGATTTCACAGCATTCTTCGCGACAGCTTCCAGTGACGTAAATTACAGTATCGTCAGCAAACATGTTCACTTCAGATCTTTGTAACGCTTTTTTGATATCGTTCATATACAATATAAACAACAACGGTCCCAAAACACTGCCCTGTGGAACACCCAGGTCAACTGCAACTTCTGGAGATAGTACACCATTAAACAAAGTAACTTGCGTTCGTTCTTCCAAGTAACTGCTAAACCATTTGAGTACATTCCCTGCTATTCCATAGCGTCGTAAAACTTCAACGAGCTTACGGCGATCGATTGTCTCAAACGCTCTCTTGAGGTCTACGAAAACAGCAAGAATCGTCCTTTTATTCTCAATAGCTTGTTTCCACTTAA
Organism: Culex quinquefasciatus; assembly: GCF_015732765.1. NCBI lineage: Eukaryota > Metazoa > Arthropoda > Insecta > Diptera > Culicidae > Culex > Culex quinquefasciatus. Next base: position 146,479,571 of record NC_051863.1, on the reverse strand, counting down.
GCAGCAACAGGTTCAACGCTGATTCACAGGAATGCTTTTACGAAAACCAGACTGTTCGGTCAACAAGATCTCTTCACGGTTTATGAAATCCAATAACTGTTCTTTCACGACAGTTTCCAACACTTTTTCATACAATGGCAGCATGTTTATCGGTCGATGATCTTCTGGTTTTGTCGATTTTGCAACTTTTGGAATCGGTATGACAGTAGATTTTTCCATTCCTTCGGGAAAACACCTTGTTGTAGTGAAACATTAACAATCTCCAACAGTTTACCACCAACAATGCCCAATGAGTCTAACAGCACTTGTTTGGTGATATTTTCAAGTACCAGAGCATTTTTTAGCGACGCAACTATCTCAATCAACTTCTCCATCGTGATTGGCTGGAATGAATCAAATAGATTTTGAGGAGGCAAACTTGAAACTTCTGGTAACTGAGGCGCTGGTATTGACTTGTGGATTTCCTCAACACTTTTACAAAAAACTTATTAACCTTTCTTGCCGTCATTTCATCAGAGCAGGAACCACCTTCATCACCTTCAAAAACAATTGATGATTTCTTCATGCCTCCTGGAGTTATCAGCGACTTTAAACATTTCCACAGCCTTTTAGAGTCTCCACTACACCGGTCGATTTCTTGCCTTACAGAGCCGTTTTTTGCATTACGTAGCTCTTTGACGTAAAGGTTCCGCAGGATCTTATACCGTTGCCAGCATTCCTCACTGCTTGTCCGCTTGTACGTCTTGTATGCATCATCTCTCTGCTGTTTCAGCATCTGTAAACTTGATCCAAACCATGCGTTGCTTCTAGTCGCTCTCACAACTCGTTCTTCCGTCAATTCAGATACTGCTTTCACCAACGAGGAGCTGTAAACTTTCGCTTTTGCATCCACTGATACTTCTTGAGTTTGCAGGGTGACATCACTTCTTAACAAGGCTTGTAAACGAGATTTTAATATTTCTTCCATGACACAAACGTCTTTTTGTTATCTGGCAAACTGACAACTAGTGCACCCGGGACGCACACACCGATTGTTTCGTGGTCACTAATTTTGAATTCCTCAACAACACTGGCATCGCATTCATCTATATTAGAAAACACCAGATCAATTATCGATCTACTTCCACCGTGGCTACGAGTATATTCTGTTATTTTTTGTTTTAATCCAGCTACATCCGTTGCATTTCTAAGCTCGAGAGAGTACGGACCTTGCCCCCAACGAATATTGAAATCTCCTGCAATTACATTCGTTTTGTCCTCCACAACCACTTCTTGCAGCCAACTTTCGAAACATTCAACGAAGTCCCTATCACTGCTGCTTGGAGTGATAAACACCGCCAAAAATTCCATTGAAACTACTGTTGCTTATATCAACCGACAAAAACCAGTTTGCCCCAACGGTTTTATTCGATACAATTTCATGAGTCAAACGATCGTCGATGTACATCGAGACTCCACCGGTATGAAGAGATTTAGAAAAACAATTCACCATTTCAAAACAAGGTACCGCAAACCGGGCAAGATCGTGACTAGCGGTCAAATGCGTCTCCGTCAAAATTACAAGCTTTGGTTTTTGATTTTGAATTAACAACTGAAGCTCATCGAAATGCGTTGGAAGTCCCGCAATATTCAAATACAATACATCATGTGGCTTGTCTGGTTGCTATGCAGTGTAATCAATCCGCTTATTAAGACGTTTAATAAACCTTTGATAAACTGGGCAGTTTGTTCTTAAGTTAATGTTTTTTTAAAGTTTTTTTTCTAGAAACTTAAAAAGTCACTTTTTATTAAAAATTATCAGGCCGCTGAAAATAGTTTTGAATTTTTAAGTCTTTCTTCCTTCAAAATCGGCTTAACAAATCAGAGGGCAAGAACTATTTTTTTGTTCAAGGAAAAACCCCCGCCGTGGCTCAAGCCAACGTCAACGGACACAAACTTCAAATAATATTCGTAAAGGCCTAACTTGGCCGAAAAAAACATACATCAAGAACTAGAGCTCCGAAGTTGGCATTTTGGTCCACTGAAACATATATAAATGAAAAAAATTGAGAGGATGAAGTTAATGAAAATTGAGACTTTATACTAAAAAGTGATTTTCCCTACAGAAATACCAACTTTGAGTTAAATGCATCTATGGTCTTACACAATTTTTAAAAATTATGAAAAAAAAACTAAATAATTTTACGTTATGCAAACATTGCAAAATAAAGTACTTTCCCTTCAAAACCATCACCAAAGCAACCCTTATTTCGATCTGCTCAAGTGCATAAAACTAGAGAGGGTAGAAAAATAATTATTTTTTTCTCGCTCTATCCCATCTTTTTTTCTTTCCACAACTCAAGATGGACCACTTGCTGCTGCTGCTGCTTCTTCCAGCAACCAGTAGCATTAGTACCATCACTCATTTTATAATGCAAAAATTCACCACACCCAGCCAACCCTTTTGCGGGCATCGTAAACTTCCAGCGGAGCTTTCCGGCCGGCTGAACCGCGATGAAAAGTGACAAGTGGGTGGTGGGGTGTGGTGGGTGAAAGAGCAAATTTAATGAGATACAGCAGCTGGATTAGGCGTGAGCTATGCTGCGCTATGGACGGAGGTACTCGAGACTATCATTTGCAAGGTGCAATTTTCGTAAAACATTTTTTATGTTGAACATTGTTCAATGGTCGTCCCTCGGGGCTCGGGGTCGTAAAGTAGTACTCCACTTGAACGCGAAGCAGCGATGGGGATGAAAAATGCTGTGAGCTTGAATTACAAGAGAGGGGATTTGGAGGGGTTTGGAGGGAATCGCGGATGGAATAGCTAGAGCATACTTTGCGGTGACAGAATGTGCTTCACCCCTTCCGGCTTGGGATGTTGTGCCCCTTTTTTAGGGCTAGGATGAAGTTTTGTGAGAGGAGTTTGGTATGCTTAAGTGTGAGTTGTTCCAGGGAATGTTGCAATAAAAAATAAATTCAATTATTTTTGCTCACTTTTTTTCAATTTAATTTGATTTTATTGGTGAATAATCAAAATACAAAAAGTTCTTTTGCAGTATACAACAGAGTTTGGAGATTCTTTAATCTGTGCGCTTCATCATTATTCATTTTGGAACTAATTTTAGACAATTAAGGCGCTACCAAAAGTAAAAAAATGTTCTCTTTGTCTTTTATTTGAAACTGATGGCTTAAATTACTATTTAAATTTCCAAAAAGAAAAAAAAATCTCCAGTTATACTTAGAGCTAGCTGAACTAGTTATAATGATAATTCAGCTGATTAAATTTATAGTTTTCAAATAAAAAATCGTCAGTTTTCGATTGTTGTTTTTTTTTTATACAAGCTAAATTCAAAAATCGGCCTTCGTCATGCACACGGGATATGTCTTGAGCAAAAATCATATTTTTAGTGTATTTGATCAATTTTCCGTTATTCGAAATTTTGTGTTTTTCTACCTTCTTAAGCTTTTTACTTGATGCTCTATAAATTTAAAACTAAAACATAAAAAATCCTTGAATTCACGAGTTTTTGCGGAAACTGTTGAATTTAACGAATTTCACGCTGTTCGCGAAATCGTAAAAAAAATACTAGCCCTTATTATGTTAAATAAAGCAGAGCGTAACTATTCAGAATATGTTTTGTAACGTTAACTTTTACGTTTCTATTCGAATAAGGCATTTAAGGACATTAGGGTGGTCCAAATTGTAGGGTGGTTCAGAATTTTTATTTTGGCGGGAAGACGAGAAAGCGCTACGGTGACTTGAGAAAAGTTGTAGGGAACACCATTCTGAGCAAACTTTTCTGATGACCACAAAGCTCTATCTTCAAACGGGAAGTTTTCAGATCCATTTCTTTGTTTTATTTTAAAGCGTTTTTGAAAAAAATGTTTTTTTTTTTAATTTATTACCCCAGGCTTATGGTGTAGCGAGTTGATGTCTTCTAGACATTTGTATTGCTCATCAAAACACACATTTATCTTTCAAGAAAACAAAAATCAGAAACAAATTTTAGCTGAAATATTTTAGGAATGCATTTTACTAATTTGGTTGATTCCGGAAATATTTCAACTAAAACTTGTTTCTTCTTTTACAACCACCAGATCATTTTATATGTTTTTGGGCCCTTCTAGACAGTTGACGAGCTTGTCAAAATGAACATTTTTGTTTAAAAAAACGAATTTTGGTCTATTATATCAAAAGTTATGGGCAAAAAACGATTAAAAATGCTCATTTGCAAATTGAGATCAATCCGAGATATTTTCTGTTCTCTAGAATGTGTACTTTCACATTTCAAAATGGCGTCTTTTTCGTCGTATAGCTTTTGTTTATAATGTCTGATTTTTGTTCTCTTGAAAGATAAATATGCGTTTTTATAAGCTCTACAAATGTCTCGTTGATGTCTTATCAACTCGCTACGAGATAAGCCTGGGGTAATAAATTCAAAAAACTAGAAAATACTTTTTCAAAAACACTTCAACATAACATTCAACATAAATCACAGAAATGGCTCAAAAACTTCCCGTTTGAAGATAGACCTTTGTGATCATTAGCAAAGTTGGCTCAGAATGGTGTTCCTTACAACCTTTCTCAAGTCACCGTAGCGTTTTCTCGTCTTGGACCACCCTCATGTCCACCATACCAAAAGATGCCCCTATTGACCCCGGTCATTTGTCCTCGCTAGATTTCGGTTTCGGACCACTGTGCATTGATTTTGAACTTTGTACCGAAATTACCCCTTAGAACTTTATTTCACGCAAATCAAAGGCTGGTTTGAACAAATTCTGTGTGATTTCGCGAAAATAACCTATGCAAATTAAAAAATAAATAAATATTCAAATTACATTTTTGATTGATCAAGATAACTCGTCATAAATAGGAAAAAATTCATAAAACCAAAAACTTTTTTGCATTTTATTCACGAAAACATGAAAAATTAACATGCAGTTGTGAACAAAATAATTCTCAAATTCACTAATAAAATTATTAAAAGTAAATTTTTTCATGCGTAAAATATCGAATAATCTGAATCATTTTCATTCATGAACGGTCGTAAAAAATTGAGTCATAAATACAGTCATGCCTCGGTTTAGCACCGCATATGGGAGATGCAAAACCGAGGCGTGCATAACCGAGGCACAGAGCTTATGGGATTTTGGCTATATGGGAGATATTGGCTTCAATCGTACGAAAAATCATTAAACATCAAACAATTATAGTGTTTTGGAATCGGGATGATGTCAGCTATCCATTAAAATTATTATTTCATGAAAATTTTCACAAAAATACGTATTTTTCCTGTATTTCGAAAATGCATTTTTTTCTCTAAAGAAACCAAAAATATATTTTTATTGCAATATGGGTATCAAATGATCAGGTTTTTTCATACATTTTGGATGTAATAACAACATTTATAGAAAATACTCAAAATTTTCACAAAACTACGTTTTTTTGAAAAAAAAAAACACCAAATTTAAATTTTTACAATATGGGTTTCGAACGATCGGGATTTTTTCATAAATTTCGAATGTAATAAAAACATTTTTAGAAAATACTTAAAAAATTTCACAAAACTACGTATTTTCGAATAAAATACTCAAAATTTCTGTTTTTACAATGTGGGTATCGAACGATCGGAATTTTTTCATACAGGGGTTATACAGTGAGGATGATTAGCTCCCACTATTCATCTGTTGGTTCATTGTGTAACTTCAGCTGATCCGTCAATAACGGAGTAGCAGCTCATTGGCAGTCAACCATGCTCATGCTCATACTGCAAATTTTCACAAAACTACGTATTTCCAAAAAAAAATACTCAAAATTTCCGATTTTACAATGTTGGTATCAAACGATCGGGATTTTTCCATACATTTCGAAAGTTATTAAAAAAAATGAAATTCTCTAAATTTTCACAAAACTAAGTATTTTTGCAAAAAAAATGATCTGATTATTTGATTCCCGTATTGCGAAAACTGAAATTTTTAAAAGTTTTACTTTTGTAATAATAATAATACGTAGTTTTGTGAAAAATTTGAGTATTTTCAAAAAAATATTGTTATTACATTCGAAATGTATGAATAAATCCCGATCGTTTGATACCCACATTGTAAAAACGGTAATTTTGAGTATTTTATTCGAAAATACATAAATTTGTGAAAAATTAGAGTATTTTCTAAAAATGTTGTTATTACATTCGAAATTTATGAAAAAATCCTGATCGTTTAGTACCCATACTGTAAAAATTGAAATTTTGAGTATTTTATTCGAAAATACGTAGTTTTGTGAAAATTTTGAGTATTTTCTAAAAATGATGTTATTACATTCGAAATGTTCGAATAAATCCCGATCGTTTGATACCCATATTGCAAAAATTTAAATTTTGAGTATTTTTTTTTTCGAAAAAACGTAGTTTTGTGAAAATGTGGAGTATTTTCTAAAAATTTTGTTACTATATCAGAAATGTATGAAAACCCTGATCATTTGATACCCATATTCCAATAACAATATATTTTTGGATTCTTTAGAGAAAAAAATGCATTTTTAAAATACAGGAAAAATACGTAGTTTTGTGAAAATTTTCATGAAATAATCATTTTAATTTATATCTGACATCATCCCGATAAATAATAAACACACTATTTCGGAATTAAATTTAGTAGTATCACAAAATCAAGGTATTCGTAAATTCATGAATCAAAATTCATGATTTCTGGAACACATTTTTCTTGCTGTTCGTGTTTTTATACATTTGATTTTTTTTTTTTATTATTAAAATCTAATTTCCCAAGATGTTTGAATATGTCTAATTGTTGTTTTCATTTCAAAGTTTGAAAGCTGAAAAAATATAAAATGATCAATTGAAAGATTGATGAAGATGATGATGCACGCAATTTTTCGTCACTCAAACTGGAATCCCTAAGCTAGAATCAAAGTATTCGTTAGAAGACAGTGCCTGTGTGCCATCGGATTATTTATAGCTTTCCTCCCTCCGATGGAATCTCACCTGCCAGGTATATCCTGTGGCTTAGTAAAAGCTCGCTCCCTTACACCATTCCAGAATTAAGGGTGAAATCCGAAATGCGCCACTTCCACCACAATCCTCCCCACCATGATGAAAAACCTCGAGGGGAGACATGAAATAGTTGCTCCGTTTGCTCCCTTTTCTCCGACGGCGGCGGTCTCGTGTTTACGTGTTATACCTGTGTGTAATAATCATATTCATAAACTGTTTTACACTCTCTGGAAAATTAAATTAAATGGATGCAGTAGGGTGAGCATTTCCCCCGTCCAGGTGTAAATGTCCTGCAGCACTGTAAGATGCAGTAAAAGTTCCAAGTGCTTTTGGAGTGGGGGTTGGGAAAAATACTCCCTAGAATTGGTAATGCTAAAGCACTAATGAGTTTGACTATTTTTGGAGCGGGTGCAGCAAGCAGCAAAAGCTTAAGTGGGTTTAGACTGCTGTACAATGTTTCAACACTAATGACAAATACCGACGAGCGACGGGGGTTGTGTCATGTCCCAGGTTGATAGCTGCTGCGGTGGGGTGAAAATCCGAGCTGGTCCAATTAAGACCCGAGGTGTTATTTGTTGCCATAAACGGTGCTTGAGGGGAGGCCGGGGAGAGTTTGAAACTGTGCACCAAAGTTGGATTAACTGCTGTAGGGTGCTGGTTTTGTGCACTTAATTAACACACTGCACCTTGTTTTAAGCTGGGTGTGTTTAGCGGAGGTACTTGTGCAGTTTAGTTTTAATGGTTCGCTAACTTTTCGCTTATGTACAAGGGAAAAGTGCAATTAGTCATATGATTTTGCAATTAGTGACAATTTGTATGGTTAGCTGGAGAGAACGACCAATGAAATTTACAAAGCTGAATTTAATTATGTTCAAAATATTTTCTTACAACCACCAAACTGTTTGTGATGCAATTAATGGCATTGCCCCTTAATTTGACAACAATAGCTGTCCAACCACGTAACGCATTGTCACGAAAATTTGCATAAATTACGCAATTCCCAGCGAATGTCCAAAACTGGGACGTTATCACCGGTTAAACCAGCAACCCGGGCCCGTCGACCAAACTTGTCTAATGACCGTTAATTTGTGGTCAAATGAACGGATCCCGAGTGCAATATAAATCCATTCCCTTCGCCGAAATTTGCACACACAAATCGTGGTTTAGGGCCTGAAAATGCGTTTTCTGGGGAAGATTTCGTGGGTTAGGGTAAATTTGGTAAATTGTGGTGGGAGTTCCCAAATTTCACGCTGCAGGACAGTTGACACCGTTTATTTAGGCTGGTGTTGGTCTATATGCCTTCATCGTACGTTACCGAGTAAAGGATGGTGTGATCAATAGTGAATCGTTTGTAATTTTTAAGTAACTACACGGAGAAAAAAGAGTTCCCAAAATCGTGAACATCCGTTCATGAAATTGGGAACCACGAACAAAGTGTTCAAATGCCATGGTACGATTTTTAAAAACGTACCATGAAATTTGAACACTTTGTTCGTGGTTCCCAATTTCATGAACGGCTGTTCACGATTTTGGGAACTCTTTTTGCTCCGTGTAAGTAAGTAAGAGATCAATAGTGTAACCATATAAATCAAATATGATGTTCTACGTAGATTTCATAAAGATCATATTCTTAAGTCTTCGATATTAAAAATTTAATTTATTTTTTGCAGATTTGTTGAAAGTGCAATATTCATTGTTTTATTACTAATGTAATTTCCACTAGCTAAAAGTAAACTTGATTTCCCACCCTCACACTTTAAACAAGTTGTTTTGTATCGCTTACTTAGCCAACAACCCAGGAAAAGTCACTTTCCTCACTCGCGCTCCCTTTCCCCAAGATTGGGTACATTAGCGACAAAAACAGACGAGGTCAAGTGCACTGCTCGAGCTTTCGCGCGTCCTTGTCGACGTTGAAAGCTCTCGGTAATTAACGCTACTGTTCCACGGGTTGGTTGAAGCTTCCTTCCCTGCAGCCCGTGACATGATGGCTGTGCAACTACTATTCACTTTTGCATAGCTAAATAAGCCGAGGCCGGTGTGTCGTTTGCTTCAAACACAGAACCATCACCGTCATTACGACAACCGTGTAGCTAGAAGGGGAGGTAAAATTAAGAACCGTCTCTAGTAGTGCCCTTTGCCCTGTTTAATTAGCGAAAATAAATAGGAACGTTTGTACAACAACTAAACCTTGAAGTAGCCCAACCGGTTTTTTTTTTGTCTCATAAAAAAGTTAAAACAAGTCACATTTTCCAACATTTCTACCATTCCACAAGCTTTCGTCCCGAGTAGATAACCCATAAATAATTCAACTGGAAACAATTTACTTTGAGATTGTCAAACAACGGAGGGAGAGAAAGAGAGCTAAAATGTTCGTTTTACACTGATTGCCTGCGGCGTATTCTTTGTTGTACTCCCAATCCTTGAGCTAGACACAGGTCTCGCAGACCTCCGCAGGTATGCTGGGCGCAGACTGCTGCACCCCGAGGAGGTACACGTTACACACGGTGAGTGCACTTCTCTGTTTGCTGTACCCAGAGCCCGGAGCCCTCAGGAATTGTTTCGTAACTCAGAAAAAGCTGAGAGCGCTTGCAATGCCATGCAGGACTTGGTGGAGAAAGTAGCAAGGAATTGTGTTTCTTTGAAAACCAAGGGACGATTTAGTAATTCTTACTTATGAGCATGATTGAAAAATTGATTATATATCAATCATTGTTTTATCATTATAATTGTAATATAAATTAAAGGAGCGGCCGTGGCTGACTGGTTACGGTGTTCGCTTTCTAAGCGAATGGTCCTGGGTTCGATTCCCATCTGCTCCCAACGAGAAAGTATAGGAAATATTAATCTTGAAACACTGAACATGAACGAAAAATCAAAGTCGCCCGAGTCGGGGTTCGAACCCCCGTCCTTTGGATTGGTAAGCAAAAATGCTAACCACAAGGCCATCACGGCTTGGTGAACGACGCCTGGAATTAGGAATACTGTTACTATCAAACTATATACGCGCTGGGTCCTTGTCCATTTGACAAGGGTTCGGAAGTTCTAAATAACGTTTGAACCCGGTGGTGCAAACGTTCTTCAGGGCGGGGCTTGTCGATAAAAGCTGAGGGACCTCGCGCTCGGCTAGCCAGCGTAGAAATGGATCACCAAAGCTCGGCAGAGCTAACACCTTCCAAATGCCTATGCGAGTTATTTGTATGTATAGAATGAAGATCTAAAAATACATGGAAACAACTCAATTTGTAAGAAGCGACCGCGTGGTCCCGTTTGGTTGGTTGCACACACACACACATTATAATTGTAATATAAATCAATAATTCAAAACATGCACGGTTATCAAACAATAGCATTCACTGAATTTAATATCCCAGAATCCCATTACTCAGAATGCCACAAAACAACAAAATTTGATGATAATAATTAAAAATGTAACTCAAAGCGATTATTTTTCATTTTGGTAGATTCTTTCAATCTTCTGATCCTCTAATCTTCCAATCTTCTAATCTTCTAACCTCCTTGTTTTCTAATCCTAAATTTTCGTGGTGGCGAAAAAGAGATAAGCAGTTTTTTAACTTCATCATCCCGGTACGAGAATCGAACTCAAGACCTCTGGATTAGAAACCCAGCACGCCGCTAGTCGAAACCCATCCCCTACCGGTCAGTATTCCCAGTGAGCATATTTAGTAAATAACTCTTTTAAGGGATCTGACTTTGCCGAGCCAGACAGGAATCGAACCCATCACCTTCCGCTTACAAGGCGAAACCCGTAACCTCACGGCCACGGAAGCTCGCAGTTGTGGACGGATGTGGACAAAAGGTTGAAAGAGATGAGTAGACCGTCCAAATTCCCGTCCCGGGAATTCCAAGGATTTTCCGAAAATAATATTTCTCCTTTTCCCGGGAAATTTGCAATTCCCGAAATCCAAGCGAAAGTAAACATTTGCTTACCTTTTTGGCACCAATATTTTGAAATTTTACAAATAATAATAATAAAAAAAATCATTCATTTCAATCTCATATTCATATTGAACCTATAAAAAAACATGTAATTTTTTTTGTCAAGGTTTAATTAAGATAATATTTATTTCTGAAATATTCACAACCGAGCAACTCTCTACGAAATTGGCCCATTTCGACCATTTTTATTTTTAGTATTTTTTTATTTGACTTAAACTTTGTGAGGGCCTTCCCTATGACCAAATAAGCTATTTTGCGTCATTGGTTCACCCATACAAGTCTCCATACAATTTTGGCTGCTGTCCATACAAAAATGGTATGTAAATATTCAAACAGCTGTCACTTTTGAGTGAATATTCTGATCAATTTGGTGTCTTCGGAAAAGTTGTAGGTATTATTGAGGACTTTTGAGAAAAAATTGCAGATTTTTCAATCAACTTTTTTTTCACTAAAACTCAATTTCCCAAAATACGTATTTTTTGATTTTCGAAATTTTTTGATATGTTTTATGGGACAAAATCCGCAACTTTGAGCCATAGAGAAACATGTTCAAAAAATCTGCCCCCGAGTTATGATTTTTTGAAAAAAATAGTGATATTTGGAAAAAATCGAAGTTTCATGCAAAAACAAGTTTGACATTATTTTTAATGCAAAATTGAATTTGCAATCGAAAAGTACTTTACAGATTTTTTGATAAAGGGCTCCGTTTTCAAGATTTAGCCACCGAAAGTTTGATTTTAGCTAAATATTTGCAATTTTTCAATTTTTAAAAATAGTGACCATGAGTGTCCATTTCTAAAAATATTTTTTTTGAAGAGTTCAGAAAATTTGCTATAAAATTGTCTAAGATACATTGAAGATTGGACCTCTGGTTGCTGAGATAGAGCCGCTTTAAGAAAAGAAACATGAAAATTGGAGTTTTCTAAGTCTCACCAAAATAACCCACCATTTTCTAAATATTTATATCTCAGCAACTAATGGTCCGATTTTCAATGTTAAAACATGAAACATTCGTGAAATTTTCCGATCTTTGAAAAAAATATTTTGAAAACTTTTAAGTAAAGACTAACATTTTAAAAGGGCCAAACCTTGAATATTACGCCCATCTAAAATGCTAGTCTTGATTTAAAAAATTTCAAAATATTTTTTTTTCGAAAAGATCGGAAAATTTCACGAATATTAGAATCAGGAACAGAATAATTTTCGTAACATTTCAAATTTCCTGGGATTTTCCGGTAAATTTGTCGAAAAATGTCCGTTTCCCGGGAATTTTGTATCCCCGGGAAATTGGACGCTCTACAAATAAGGTCAAATACAAAAAAGGTCGAAAGTGGTCAAAATTTCAAATGGACAAAAATTTCGAATGGACAACAGGTCGAATGCCAAAAGGTTGATAGACATAAGGTCGAATGGACAGAAGGTCGAAAGTGGTCAAAAGGTCGAATGGACAAAACGTCGAAAGGACAAAAGGTCGAATGTTAAAAATATTTATAATTATAATCTTCTAAAACTCTGGAAAAAATAATTTCTCACAAACAAATCTGTTTTTTTTTTCAATGAGTTTGTTCTTGGTTTATCCATTCTTTTAGAAATGTTTTTTTTTAAGATAAACAGAGTAACTTCTTAACCTTTCAAACATGAGCAGTTCTTCAAAAAAAAGTTCGACTACTACAATATTTTTTAAGTTTCTGATTTATTTTAAAATTAAATTTTTTGTTTGTAAAAATATTTTTATGAGTTTTCTATTTTTTCAAACATGAGCAGTTCCTTGAAAAAAAAAGTTTGACTTCTAAAATATTTTGGAAGTTTAGTTTATTTTTAAAAAAAAAACAACCTATTCTTGATTATAAAAATATTTTTTTTTGAGTTTTTCTGTTCTTTCAAACATAACTAGTTCATCCAAAAAAAGTTCGACTTCTAAAATATTTTCGAAGTTTTTATTTTATTTTTCAAAAACAACCTTTTCTTGATTATTACAATATTTGTATGAGTTTTTCCATTCTTCCAGACATGACCAGTTCTTTTTTAAACAGCAAAGCAAAGCAATCCACTTTAACAACCCCCGGGTCTTTAGTGGTCTCTGTTTCAAGTTTCTGCTCATTTCTAACCTTGTGTGGTGAGTCACCCGAAACCTCTTTTACGCAAATCAACCGACGTTTTACTTCACCATCCGATAGAAGACCAGGAGGGGATCGGCAGCCGAAGCCGCTAACCACCGCACCACGAGGCCTTCCCACAGGTCGACTTCTAAAATATTTTTACTTTACGTTTAAAAAACCTATTCTTGACTGTCGTAATGATTTTGTGGTTTTTTCCATTCTTTCAAATAATAGCGGTTCTTTTTAAAAATACTACTTTTAATAGATTTTGTATGGTTTTATTCTATTTGTAAAAATGGTTGAAATATTTAAGAGACTTTTCGATTTTTTAAAATTTAAATAGTTTCGAAAATAAAAAAAAGTCTTGCTTCCTAAATATTGTTGAATGTTTTCTATCCTTTTTCAACCTATCTTTCATGGTCACAATAGATCCTAAAAAAAATCTGACTTCAAAAACATAACTGTGCGCCCCTTTCCTTTTCAAAAAGTCTCCAACAATCCAAGGGCAAGTTTTTATTCAGAAAACCTCTACATTTTTACGAATTTAGAAGTGAAATTAAAGAAAAAACAATCACATTTCCGTACCTGCTTTTAAATATTTTTGTATTTTGGCTCACATCAAAAGTTTTGTTTTGTAAATTTTTTTTTTATAATTTCGACCTTTTGTCATACAATCATGCGGGAGCAACGGTCAATGATTGATCAAGCCACTCGGAGAACCCACCAAAAGACACACGCTGAGATAATTATGCTCAATCATCGCAATCATCGAACTTTTTCCGGAAATCGTGGACGAGGGTGGCGAAGTGAGGGGAGGGTTCTCCCGTCCCAGCAAGCAACAAAATAACATTCGGACAGATTAGCTCTGCCACCCACACCCATCATGGGGAGGGGAAAACAATTCCCCCGGACGGCGAAAGACTTAATTAATCAGAGAAGGATGGAATGCCAACGACGACGACGACGGTTTCTCGGGACGGATCCTGACCGGTTTCAGGGTGGGTTATAAATACTTATCAGTTTGTGCTCTCCGTTTGGTTGGGATGGTTTCAGCTGGTTGTGTGATTGATTAAATCAAGAGTGACAGCAGTCAAAACTTGTTTTAAGGAGTTGAAACATTAGGAATTAGTACTGAAACGGCTTAAAGTACAACTTTTTGGTCAGCGTTGAGTAGAAACTTGCGATCTGCTTCCTGTTGTCGGGTCTGCCGTCAACGTTGCGAGTTCGTTTCGAGACGGCACAGTTGGTTGTTGTTAGGATATCTAAAATGGAATCGTAGTGCGGATTGAAGGTCTCAAAAGCGTTGCATAGCTCCTGGATGAACCAGCTTCCTTGCTCATTCCGGAACGATAAATAACCTAAAAGCAGAAGGTTGGTTCTAGGTACTCTCTCAAAAGGTTTCTCTCTAAAATTACCATGTTGTGCACTCATTGCAATGAGAAAATCCGAAAAATCTGGAAAACTATCAGGCGGGGACTCTTCCTCATCGAAAGACTCGGCAGCGTAGACGGCAGCAGCATAAGGCGCGGACAGAAATACCGACGCGACACCATCCGCCACGTACGAAGCAGTTTCCGATACCCAGTTTTGAAGCTGTTTTCCTCGTTTCAGCTTATGTCCCCGACAGGATTGCACGAAAAACAGCTTCGGCTTGCCGGCCATTGCCGGCATCACTGCCGGCTTAAACTTCTCCATGAACTCGTACAGGTGAAAGGTTTCGTCTTTGGCCACCAACTTGTCGTTTTTTTCTCCATGAGTAAGAAAAAACACCACCAAACTGTCACACAGATGCAGTTGGGCATCCTTTTGCACTAAAAAAAAATCAAGATTTTGACCTTTTCCTTAGGTTTGATAAAAATAAGCTCACATTTCAAAGCAACCTTCTCAATTCCCGATGCTTTCAAATTTTCGAATACTTCAATGTGTTCCCGGGCGTACCCCAGCCGCGGCAATACCTTCAATAGCCGCTCAACGTCCCTGTCCGTTCCGATTCGGGTGCTGTAGCCGTTGGAAAATTCACGTTGATTAAATATGAGCACTTTCCCCCGTAAGCGGGATTCCATCGAGTAGCTACCGAAGGACTGCGGTTCCACCGGAGTATAAATCGAGGAAAACATCGTCACGGCAGCGGCGCCAATCGGCTTCGACTGAGTTAACGTAACCGAACGCATGTTACAGCGAGGCGCTTGTTTGATACGTAGCTTATCGCCAAAAAAGTACCGTGTGAACTAGTGAGTTGATATACAACTGATAGGGCAGCGATATTATCAGTTAACCGTCTGCAAGCCAACCGTGGTTCTATCCACGAACTTGTGATAGCAAAAATAAATCTTACCTTACAACGTGCTTGCATACCAAGAGGAGCCTTGAGGAAGTAGTCTATCTAAATAAAATTTTAAATTACTAAGAAATTTCTTAAGAATTTTTCGTTCTTTGACATGTTGGTTATGCCTCCTACATTAACCCTGTACAACCAAACCCCGATACTAGACGGGCTTCGATCTGAAAATTCGACAAAAATCATTTTTTCAAGCAATTTTGATCTTTAAAAAGCATTGGAAAGAAGAACTCCAAAAATTTCAGAAAAAATAGGGTTGAAAGTTTGACTTGTTTTATGTAACTTTGCAAATGTTCAAAAAATTTAATTTTTTAAGGAGTCAACTTTGGCCGTGTTTTTTACTAACATTTCCTAGACTTTAAGTAAAGTGAAGTATGCAGTAATTTTTTTTTTACTGTCCCTGACTATGTCTCTACGCATTTTGTTACAATTTAAACGATAATGGTGCCATTCTATAGCAGTAAATGTGAAAAACAAGCAAAAATTTAAAAAGTGACTATAAGAAAAAAAAAAAATGAGAAAGGCAAAATGTTATGACAGAAGGTGGTAAAATAGGCCAAATACTACCAAAACTAAACATAAACTAAACAAGATAAATGCAAATTAAAATACCAAAAAATAAAACAACAAAAACAAATAACAAAAGTTGCTTAAAATGACCTCCTGAACACGGGAAAAATAAACATTTTGGAAAAAATGGGCAGTAGAGGGTTAACACTGCACTCTATTGAACGACAACTTTTTTTTTCAAAATACAATCAACGATAAAAAAATACGCACACAATGAAGAAAAAATAGCTTACCAGCAGATTTATAGTCTACATCATCATAATTTCCCCCGCGCTATCCGGACAGATTCCAATTCACTAGGCAATGAGCATAAATTTTTCCCATATCAAGTGAGACATTATAAGCCCAGGGAACGAACCAGCAACGAAGACACATGTCCCAGCTCCTCCACGACTCGCTCTCACATTATGCACAGTGCAGAACATTAACTTTGCCTTATTCCACTCGAAAGCCACCATCATCAGCGATTTTTACTTTCAGCCCATAGAGAAGCGCTATTGTGTGTGTGTGTGTGTGCGTTGTATGATGAAGAATGAGGTTTCGCTCTTTTAATTCTTTCGACCTACCCCCGCCCCGGAAAACAGTTTTAAAGTTAGATTAATGGCTTTTAAGAGATGCGAAAACCCCTCACACTCTCAACGCCTTCTTGAAAGCTTCCTCTGTTTGTAGGGGAAAGCTTGTTCCTTCACATTTTCACTGTGTCGTCGCTGTCGTGCTAACTTGTCGCACGTGCATTTTGGTCCAAATTTAGTTAGGAACGCCATTTTGTGCAGCTCAGAATGTCTCACTTTTAACCTTCACAGATTCCCAAAATTCGATTTCAATTCTGAGATATTCAATAAAAACCTAAAAAAAACTCCGTGCATTTTTGTCACTTACCATATACAAGAAGTTTAAGTCTTGTCGTGCTATCTTGACACACCCTGAAAATTTATGTAAGTGCAACAACTGGCCAAAGGAAATTCAGGTCAGAATGCGTTTGACAAAAGTACGAGCTCGACTTACGTAAACATTTGTAATTATAACTCGGGGCTCCAGCAACCAAATTCAACCAAACTTCGCACAATGCACAGAATGGTTTACCAAATAAAACATGTTTGTTATTGTTTATATTGCTTGCTCTCAAAATGTTTTGACGTGTTTTTCTCGGAACGTCAAATAGCAAAGTGCGCAAATTTTGAAAACATTTGAGCATTTGGATGCTTTGAAAAAATTAAATAACTTTTTTTTTCGTATTCCAAAATCATAAAAAGCAAAGTCTAATTGTTTTCAAGCGTTGCGTTCGAGTAATTTGGAAGTCCTAAAATTGTTTTCGCTTTGAAAGCTTTATGGACCTTCAAGGGATAGCAATCTTTCCCCTCGATAAGAGTTTGCCCCGCTCGGGCAGGGCTAGACCAGCTTCAAAGGCAGCCGAGCATAATTCGCTGGCGCAAAATTGATGATTTCATCAAATTCGTCCGAAAGTATCTGTTGGTGGCAAACATTGCGAAACTTCCCTTCCCATCCGAGGCAATCAGCTGGGTCAGCAGCAGCAGTGCCGATGACAGCCCGGCATCTTCACACTAGACCCGATTGAAGTCTCGGGCAAAGTTCAATTTTCAATGATCAACATTAATTCAGATAATGTGCGTCTCGCGTCTTCGCAGCGTCCGTCCTTGAGCTTTCACCGGGTGAGCTTTTTACTCCGTCATCCAGATCCTTTGAAAAGCCCGCGTGTACTACGGAGCCATTTATCATCCCCGTCCTTCCCCGCCACGCACTGCCATGGCGAAAGACATCACTTGGATTGATTGAGAAATTAACATTCAAGCGGATTTGCGTTTTAGCCCCGGGCAAAATCCAGTCACGTGATTGGGATTGGAAAGTGGCTACATCTGGGAAGGGTGTGGTGGTGAGCTAAACTGAATGTGGGAAATTTATGGCTCTTCAATCGTTGGACCGTTGCCAGCACATGACACACCGGTTTCCGGGAATGACTGTCCAGCTGGGCTGTGCAACAGAGTTTTGGCTGGATTGAGTTGCTACCAAATTGATGGGTTGGAATTTTTGATAGTTGGATTTATCTAAGCTTGGAAAAAAATGTTTGTTTTGAACTCAACAATTGAGCTTTGAACACAGGTTTTGGCAATTCAGTTTACATTGGAGGAACATTTCATGGACATGTCAGGCCTGAGGTGACAAGAAAAAACAAAAATTTTCGAAAATCTTATGAGGTTCCCCTAGTTTGATTCTTTAGGTAAAAATTTGTAACTGTGCAAATTTTGGTTTAGGATTAAGGATCGCTTTTTATCATTGAAGTTTGTATGGCAAAAAACCGCAAAAATGTATGAGGAAAAGGCGGTGTTAAATGTTTGGGATCATTGTCAAGTGTGATATTCTTGAGTATTTTATGACAAACAACTTTGTCCAAGACCGCAAAACGATCCGAGCTAACCCTGACGAGTTTCAGTTACTTATGTTTGCCTAAAGAATCTTATCAAGGGGTATCAATGAGGTTGATTTTTAAGTGTCACTTTAAATAATAATGCAAAATGCTAAATTTTTGCACTCGATTTCAAGATTTGAAGAATTAAGAGTGACTCCACGAGCTAAACCCATCTCGGATGGACCTCACCAATCTGCCTGAAATTTAAATTGTCTGTAACTAAGGCAAATTTAAATTAAATCTTAAAATACAAAAAGCACATTAAAGGAATCAAAAATGCAACAAAATCAAGGGTGAAGAATCCCGATTGACTACCATCTAAGACTGATGACGGATTGACGTATCAAATAGCGGCATGTTCTTTAAGGGGTTACATACATGTAAATCGGCAAAAATGTCAAGGATTGGTATTGCCAAACATTCAAGCTTTTTTAAATATATTTCAGAGCATTAACATAAACATTTTTAACAACTATCAACATAAATTTGAAAACTTTGGTCGCATCATTGCCGAGATATAGCTATTTGATGTGAGCAGTTTAAAAAAAACGGGTGCCACGATATCTCAACACTGCTTCGACTAAATCGGCTCAAAATTTTGGTGAAGGCTCATTCAACCGGTGCCGTGTACATGACGGAAGCCGTTTTAAAAAAAGTTTATTTTAAAAAAGTTAAATATATTTTGCTTTTTTTCATTTAAAAAATCGTCAGTTTATGTTTTTTTTTTTTTCAAACAGCGAAGTTTCAAAATCTGGTTTCGTCATGCACACGGGATATATCTTAAGAGAGACCTCAAATTTCAGCCAATTTGGTCTATCCAATCTCGAAATATCGTGGCATCCGTGAATCAACTCGGTGTTCCGAGAAAACGCTCACAAAGTTTGGCAGTCCGCTTTGCTCATGGCAAAACTTTAAATTTAAATCGTCTTTTACTCACTGAAATTACGACTTATCTTCATGAAACATTCAGAAGTGATTGAAATTCATCTTTTTAAAGGATTTAATAAATATTCGGAAATATGATTTTCTACATGTATGTAACCCTTAAGAGATTTTTTCAAGTAAAAATGTTTGCTCGGGTGACCCCGTAGATCCCATTTTAAAAAGATGAGGTTATCAAATTCGAGTTCCTGAGTCAATTTTACAATAGAGCAATTCTCTTCGAATTTCGAATTTCGAAAATTTCAGGTTGAGGAATATTCAGAAAAATGGTACACGGATTAAAATATGATTTTTTAATAAATCAATTTGATCACTTAAACTCAATATCCCAAAATCCGATTTTCGAGATTTTTAGATTTTTAATTGACGCAACCGAGTAATATTTTTTTAAAGGAATAGTGATTTTTGAAAAAAAATGGATGTATCATAATTTTTTTTTCAATTCATTTTTTATTTTAATTTGAATTTGAATTTGCAATGGGTAATTCTCTACCAACTCACACGAAATCGGGAAAAGTTGCCCCGACCCCTCTTCGATTTGCGTGAAACTTTGTCCTAAGGGGTAACTTTTGTCCCTGATCACGAAACCGAGGTCCGTTTTTTGATATCTCGTGACGGAGGGGCGGTACGACCCCTTCCATTTTTGAACATGCGAAAAAAGAGGTGTTTTTCAACAATTTGCAGCCTGAAACGGTGATGAGATAGAAATTTGATGTCAAAGGGACTTTTATGTAAAATTAGACGCCCGATTTGATGGCGTACTCAGAATTCCGAATAAACGTATTTTTCATCGAAAAAAACACTAAAATTTTTTTAAAAATTCTCCCATTTTCCGTTACTTGACTGTAAAAAATTTTGGAACATGTCATTTTATGGGAAATTTAATGTACTTTTCGAATCTACATTGTCCCAGAAGGGTCATTTTTTCAATTAGAACAAAATTTTTCATTTTAAAATTTCGTGTTTTTTTTAACTTTGCAGGGTTATTTTTTAGAGTGTAACAATGTTGTACAAAGTTGTAGAGCAGACAATTACAAAAATTTTGATATGTAGACATAAGGGGTTTGCTTATAAACATCACGAGTTATCGCGATTTTACGAAAAAACCATGAATGGCCATGATCGATGACGACCAACTTTTTCAAAACTTTTTTTCGTAAAATCGCGATAACTCGTGATGTTTATAAGCAAACCCCTTATGTCTATATATCAAAATTTTTGTAATTGTCTGCTCTACAACTTTGTACAACATTGTTACACTCTAAAAAATAACCCTGCAAAGTTAGAAAAACACGAAATTTTAAAATGAAAAATTTTGTTCTAAATGAAAAAATGACCCTTCTGGGACAATGTAGATTCAAAAAGTACATTAAATTTCTCATAAAATGACATGTTCCAAAATTTTTTACAGTCGAGTAACGG
The DNA here is from genome assembly GCF_015732765.1 of Culex quinquefasciatus. Classification (NCBI taxonomy): domain Eukaryota; kingdom Metazoa; phylum Arthropoda; class Insecta; order Diptera; family Culicidae; genus Culex; species Culex quinquefasciatus. The sequence continues at coordinate 146,458,832 of NC_051863.1, read as the reverse complement.
AAAATGGGAGAATTTTTAAAACTTTTAGTGTTTTTTTCGATGAAAAATACGTTTATTCGGAATTCTGAGTCTGCAAATTGTTGAAAAACACCTCTTTTTTCGCATGTTCGCATGTATCGATAAAGTGTCACATTTTCATGATAGAAACCGATAATTAGATTACAGCGACATTATTGCAGTTTTCGATTTTAAAAAAGAGTGACCATTTCTGAAAATATTTTTTTGCAATTCCGCTAAGAAACTGTCAACTTTTCCTGTTCTTCGGGAGAGTCGAAACGGCCAACTTTTCCTCACAAAAAAACAGTGCTGAAAAGTAGTTTTTTTCAGTACTGTTTTGAAATGCATCAACTAGAAGAAAAGAATGTATTTCCATAGGAACCTGCTGTTGGCATATTTGCATTTCTTCATTTCTTCATCGGATATCAAGTGGAAAATAGTTCTAGAGGAAACAAGCAAGCATTAATCTTAAAATAATAAATAAAAAAAGTTGTATGTATAGGGAAAACTGCAAGAAGTGAAGCAAGAGTACGTCGGAAAAAGTGCCCAATGTACTGTTCAGGCCATTCTTGCCTTCGGGTTTTCGGAAGCAGGCCATCCATTGCTGCTTCGCCCACCGCTTCAATCCCCATAAATGTCATAATTTGTGAGTGAATCACTCATCTTCACAAAAAAATTTCAGTGTTTTTTGGACCTCGAAGTTCAATAACCATTTTACCGACAACGAATGTATCAAAGCTTCTAAAAAAACGCCGGCTCAATTAACTAAACACTTAATTAAATTTAGCCTCGTTCAACACGTGACTTGCACGTGCTCCGATCCACACTCCTTGTGTATTCCACGTGTATTTGTGCTTGTTTTTCTTCGCGAAAATCCAACCACATGTCAAGCGCACCCATATTACACGCACACAACAACATCGACCTGGTTTTTCCTCGCAGGCTTTTTTCCCCCTCGGAGAAAATTTATATCTCCCGAGATAAGCATCGCGCGGTCGTTCGTCATTCCATTAACGACTGCCGCCAACCAGCCTGCCGGAGCACCCGGCGGAAGGAAATTTCGGGGACCCACCTAACTTACTCAATACGCACACCTTTCGCAGACGAAGCTTTGATCCCTTTTTTCTTGTTCGCATTTTAAAAATAGAATTGATTTCTGATAGCAAACTAGCCCCCCCAGCAACTGGGTTCTCTGTGAAATTGCAAAGATTTTTCAAAGAACGAAATTTCTTTTCAGATTTAAAATTCAAACGGATTTTTTTTTTAAATAAGCTTCAACTTACTAGAGAACTATTCCAACGAAGAAATTCAAGGAAGGTTGCGGGATTGGGTTCCACTCCAGGAGGAGGCTGTCGGATTTACGATGAACCGATAGAACCGGAGATTGGGATGGTCGGTTGGCGCTGGGAAAAGAGACGGAAGAGGGGCATGGGACGGGTCCCGTGCGTTGCTTTTAATATCCGTTTTGTTCCTAATTTTATTTATTCTTCCCATTACGGGGTCCATGATTTATCACGACGGGCCCAAAGGTTACGTTAGTTGAAGCCCTACCCAACTCGATTTAATGTTTATACAATCAAGCGGAGCGAAAGGTTCTTACCTGGAAGATCCGACTGTGAAGATTTTGTTTTTTTTTTATGAAGCAGCCGTTAAGAGTTTAGATGGGATCAAATTTGAGGTATGGTTTGAAATTTGTATTTCAAAGCACATTTTTATAAATTAACAGAGAATCAAATATTGAGTTTTAAAGGTAGCCTAACGTGATTAAAAAAAAAAACAATCTTTTAATTGATTTTATTTGACTGTTGGAGTAGTTCTCAAAACTGTCTAATTTTTACCAGGGACCCAATTATGCATTTTTTTTGTATTTTCCCTTTATCCAACACATCCTGTTAAGCAAAGCAAAAAACGTAAACTTGAAGTAGCGCAATTGAAGTTTTTGCCGACACTCTGCACTTTTTTTCCGGGAAAATAAGTGCACCTGACACATGATTGCCCGTCACCGGAAGGACGACACCATCGTCCTTACCCTTGGGCTCCCAAAGTGAAGCTTTGGTGTTTTTTTACGACCACCGACCGGGGTCTTTTCACTTTCCATCGTTAGGAGAATGTGGCGTCCTAGTCAGCGTGCAACACGCGCAAAATTAGCATAACGAGTTCATCCGCGAGAGGGTTTTCCGCCTCGTGCTTTTTCTTCTCTCAAGCAAAAAAAAAAAAGGTTTCGTGTCATTGGCACCCTTTTCTGGTGCGATGTCCCGGACGAGGTTTGTCCTGACGGGCTGCCGCCGGGACGGATGATTATGATGGCTGTATTAGCAGCACCGCGGCTAAGGCTAGTTAAAGTTGATTTTCGGTACATTTAAAACGCGGTCATTCGCGATGATGGTTAAAACGTGAACAAGGACTATTTTTTTCGCTAACGAGCAGGACATAATGTGGCGAAAATGTGAACAAATTAATATAAAATAAATCTTTCCAAACCAATTTTAAAATTTATCCAGGGGGATAAACCTATCCATTCCGGGATTCGAACTGACAACCTTTGGATTGCGAGTCCAACTGACGACACCGATACAAGCTCTGGCCTCTGGCACTTTTTATTGTCTGTACTAAATCCAGGAAATCAACTCCTTCACCTGGACTAGCCTAACTACCTTACCTCTTAATTTGGCTGGGGCTGACATATACTTCCCCTTTAGACGGATGGTGTTATAAAATCTCGTGTTGCAAAATTCCAACCATGACGGCTCCTGAAAATTGTTCTACAACTGGCCCTTATGACTGAAATGAAACTAACAAACAATTTAGTTGATTTTCCTTTGGAATAATTTTATGCGTTTAGCCAAAGATCTTCAAGATTTTATGGTTTCTTTTTATCAAATTTGCTTACAAAATAAATTATCAAGGTTTTGGATTATGATTTATTTTCTTATTTTTTAATTCAGGAAAATCAAGTCCAAGTGTATTTTGAACATTTTTGTTGGGTCAAAAACATTCTTATCTTTTCAAAATATATTATTTAGAATCAGTTGATTGAAAAAAATATAAATATCTTAATCAAATTATAGTTTTTTCAGACTCTGTCTGGATTAAAACTTGTTTGTAAACAATTTTGCTCTTAACCAGTGTTCACCAAACTGCCCCGCATTGGACAAATTATCTTTAATAACCTTTCGTAAGTCACGTTTTTATCCTTACAAACGGTGCACAAAGTAGTGTTTTTATTAAAATTTAGCAGTTCTGTTCCAGGATTTTACATTTGCAATTAAGAGATTTCGAGAACATTTCAGCTGAGATCAATTCATAAGCTTTTGCAGGGAGGGTACATGTTTCTAAGTTTAAATTTTGATAGCTGGGTGCTCTTTTTGGAAAAATATATTTTGAGGAAAAAACCATTTAAAACGTTAATTAAAAAAATCAATCAAAAATGTGTAACCAAACTTTATGTCAGATAAGCAGCATACACAGAAAAAAATATGTGAATTTACTCGACACGGAAAAAATGAATCACATGTGAACTCAGTTCATGTAAACTTGAGATTCGACGTAAACGGTTGAATCACACGTAAAAACATGTTTTTACGTATAATTTGTTGCAAATTTACATCAAATTTCATTTAAATTTAAATGTTTAATGACGTGCAAAAGTGTTACATCATAAATGATGTAACATTCGGAAATATTTTTTGGTTTGGTTGAGCTTTTTAGCAGAACGCATTACTATGAATACAAAGAGACGAGTTGTTCCTTTTAATAGCGGAATTTAAAGGAACACTTTGTCTCTTTGTATTCATATTCCTAATTATATTTTTATTTTCTTGCTGCATGCATAGTTAAGATAAAGAATAATCATGTACTTTATAAAATGTTATTTTCTAACAGCAAGGTTAAAAACAAAGAATCAAAAAAAATAATCCGAAAACACCCAAAATCATGATTAGTAAAAAGACATAATTTTCCAAAAAGTTTGCTTCAGGATTTCGAGAAATGATTGCAAAAATGAATAGCTCTTCTACCCAAAATGTATTAAGCTAAATGAAAAGTTTAATTCTAATTTGCAAAAATACTTTCTACAAAATCTTTCAATTTAGAGAAAACAAAATTTTAATAACTTACAAGAAATTCTACTAGCAGATAAGTTAAATGAGGAGCATGTTTTCAAGAGGTCATAGAAGATGAATGATAAATAAAGTGATAAGAAAAAAATCAAAATTTTGGAAAATCTCAAGAGATACCCCCTGGCTCAATTCTTTATAATAATAAGCAACTATGCCAATTTTGAGACAAATTGGTTATGGATAAAGGTTCGCTTTTTATCATTGAAGTTTATGTGGGGAAAGTCACGAAAATGGAAAAACATCACTTCAGAATTTCGGCAGCAGGTGGCGTAGGTTTCGCCCAAATTTGTTCAAGTGTAAGATTCTTGTAGGAAATTCAATCTCTACAGCTTTGTCCAAGAGTGCGAAAAGATTCGAGTTGATCCTGATGAGTTATTAGCATTGCCAAAATCGGCTTATATACTTTTAAGTATCCAAGGAGTATAAAAGACGTACATAAGAAATTTTTTTTCTTCAAAAATCATCAAAAATCAGGATCAACTCGGATCGTTTTGTACTCTTGGGCAAAGTTGTAGGAAATTAAATCTCACACTTGGATAATTTTGGGCGAGAACCACGCCATCTGGCAGAAAAATACTGAAACGATGTTTTTCTGCATAAATTTTCGCTGAATGCTGAATGATGAAATGAGCAACATTTTTTTTTTGTTTTTCAACATTCAGCATTCTAATCAGGGCTGCGGAGTCGGGTCATATTTCAAGCAACTCCGGCTCCGGCTCCGGCTTTCAAATCCAACTGACTCCGACTCCGACTCCAACTCCGCCCCACCAAATCTAGCCGACTCCGACTCCAGCTTTCAAAAAATTGTTGGCTGCGACTCCGACTCCGACTCCACATATTTTTAAAGATTTCAAAAGTTAGTTTACTATTATTTCGAAAACATTGATAAATAGGATTATTTAAAAACTCTTTAAGTGAAAAAAAAACCGGAAAAAGTTTATAGTTTTACAAGTTTTAGACGTGATTGAAACAGAAATTAAAAAAAACGCCAGTTTTTTTTTACAAGTTTTAGACGTTATTGAAACAGAAATAAAAAAAAAACGCCAGTTTTGAAGGCATATTCAGAAGAACAGTTTTGTAAGTAAATTTGGATTTATTTACTCAAACTCAAATTTTCATTGATTTGATTAAAAGCTAAAATATTAAATTGTTATTTTTCTAATGATCATTAAAAGAAAGCTGGCCTTAATGATTGATTTAACATATAAATTCAATTTGCCCACTTTTATGTTGACATTTATAAGAAGCACAGTTACTATCATAGTCACCTTGTATTTTTAAATAACAATTTTAAACGAAACTATTTTTTAAAGCTCCATTGAAATTTTTAAGACGTACATGGACATCACGCCAAGGCTGAAGAAGTTCATGTTCATGCCAATGTATCTAAAAACATCTTCGTGGTAAGAACGCTTAAGGGGTCCTTTTCAAATATCCGTGACCTAGAAAATATTTTATGCAGGATTTGGATTTATTTGAATTTTTATTTTTTTTTTTTTGTACATTTAAAAGGAGGCGCGGGATACTTCTTGCATCTTCACCTAAAACGAAGCTTTATGGTCGTGCGTCTCCATGAAAATATATGAAAAAAATTAGAATTGGATAAAAAACAAAAATCCACAGGATAAATATTTTCAAGACAACGGATATTTTTTTATCTTGAAATCCTGTCCTATCCTGAAATCTTGAGATTTGTTCAACAATAACTTGCAACAATATCAAAATAGTTTGCCTAAGGATCAACATTCTCAGACACTTTTAATTTTTTGTACAAAGTTATAAACAAAAAGCGCATGTGGAGTTCCAAGTAATAGATTGTTATAATTGTTGAATATTTGTTGGAAGAGTTATCTTGTCAGTGATTTTTTTTTTGTTTTCGATTTCCATAAATACTGAATATTATTTTTAATTTTTATGTACCTCGTAACTTTTTTCCTATAAATTGATTTACTTAAAACCACCAAAACATTCACTATCGGGGTATAAGATGACTGTGTGTGTACTTTTTCAGAAAGAACTATATTAAATTTGGTCAAAATTGAGTTTAATGGGTACAAAAATATTGGCAAAAGAATGCAGTCAAAAATCAATTAATTTTTTTCCGACTACAAAACCAATATTGTTTTTATTTTTTAAGTTATGGTGATACTATATACTTGGGTAAGAGCTGATTAAAAGGTTAGCATTTAGTGATCTCTAAAAAAATAACTTGAAAAAATAAGAAAAATATAAAAAGTTTTGTAAATTTGTCTGTTTTATAGCAAATACTAAAAAATAAAAAATAAACATAATTTTTGTTAAATTTAAGATAACTCCGATTCCAACTCCAACTACGGGTAATCAGAAATTTTCGGCTCCGACTCCGACTCCAGCTAATAAAATTTAGCCGACTTCGGCTCCGACTCCGACTCCAGCTGTTCGAGTTTTTACGACTCCGACTCCGACTCCAGGCTTCCCAAAAAGACCCGACTCCACCGATTCCGGCTCCGACTCCGACCTCACAGCCCTGATTCAAATTTTTCAGATTCTACAAGTTTCAATTATTTTTATTTTTTTTTCACATGCTGCCGACCAAACTACAAAAACTGGACGTAAGGTTCAACAGGCTGAGGGTCACTGGTCTACAACATTGTCCAAGATATTAAATCGATCAGAAAATCCCTTCTCAAGTTGCTGATTTTCTAATGTTGACATGCTCATTTTTATGCCCAGCCCGCAAAATTGTGTGAAGACTTGCATGGCTTGTTTGACATAAGGAATGCATAGACAAAGTTTCATCCAGATCAAAAATCTCAAACTTTATTGAATTATTCTTAAATCGTTATGTCTTGATATTTCACAATTAAATTTAAAAAAGTAATCCGTTAAGATCTAAGTTAATAAAAATGTGATCTTGCTCAAAAGTTCATCGTTGGACAGATTTTTCAAAGTTTAGCATAAGATTAATTATTCCAAACCATACCCGAAATCCACCCATGCAGCAATTCCCATTCCCTCGTCGTTAATTACCACTTCAACCATCATTCATCTTGACATGCCAAGTCGTATTTTTTCGCCTCACTCAGAGTAAAACAAAAACCGCAAATTATTTACCACCCTCAAAAACAACCGGTCCGTCAACCCACGAAAAACAAACCAACAACGGTCTCGTGCTCTCTTCATTTGCCATTTGGCATTTTGGCATTCCGCGCAAACGCCACAAAGGAATTCAATTTAAATTATCTGCGAATTGGTTAATTATGACACTGGCACTGGTGTTGGCACGTTACACAACATCCAACCTCAGGGCCAAACGGAGTGACTTAATCTTATCCTTTTCACATTTTCAAAAAAAAAATGACACTGTAGAAATATTATTATACATCCCAGCAATTCCTGCATTTTTCTGTATTTTTTTAACTGTGCACCACCAAACTGACAACTCGTTGATGCCTCAAGACGAAGTTCGGGTGCTGCTTTAGTTTCGCGCCCAAAGATGAATGCATTTCATCAGCAAATAACTCTCGCACACTGTTTCGGTGAATGGGAGAAGGAAAACGTGTCTTTCAAGTGGTGGGCGGTACGCACCGAGTGAGGAAGGATTTAATTTTCCTGGTGCTTACCACCCGCCGATCTGCCAGTGTTAATTTGTGTGAGAAAAGTGGGGTTTCTCGGAAGAAGGTCGTGGTTGCTACGAGTTATGGTATAATCTTTGCTGTTTTGGGAATGGAAATTGTTCCAAGTACCGCGGAAGAACATAATTTTGGGTTGAGTGAAATTAGTGCTACTTATTTTTGTTATTAAAGATCCTTTTTTCTTCACTTGACTTTAACTTTGTTAGCTCAAAAAGTGAAATCTGCCGTACAGAAATTCCTAAAATAGCTTCAACCCATTGTGTCGAGAATATTCTGCCAAAGTCAAACATTGCCTGCTAAATAGGGCGGGAAACTTCCACTCGAAAAAAAGTATCCTATGAAAGCGCGAGTTAATTTAGTGCGAACATGATAAAAAAAGTATGAATAAGCCAAGTAGAGAAAAATCTTACTCTACTCGTTCATAATTCCCAAGAATAACAATACCTGCGCCTTCATGCATCATCCCGTCGACAGCCGTGAGCAACAGGGTGGAAAAACCACACTTTCCACGAAAATAAAAAAAATCCAAGCGGAATTCCACTCTCCAGTCCCAGCTCCAACTTGTTCCAACCCTTCCAGAAGGAAGCTTTATGCTCTGTGTGCTGCATACTTTCGCGGTTGATAATATTTTTCATCTCCCTGCCACAGCCGCATGCCAAGCAACGTGGTTGATTCTCACTCCCACAGGAATTTCACACTCGAACGTCTCGGCTCACAATCCTTCGACGGAGGAGCAGGGTCTTCCCTGCGCTGTCCAGGCGACAGGTTCGAATGGTACAGAGAGTTTACTTGTGGAAGGTATCCCTTGGCTCGACAATATTTTTAAATAATAAATAGTGTCCACCCATGCCATCTCTGACAACAACAAAAAAATAAATAAAAAAAAAAACAAATATAGTTCATTCCTTGGTTGTAAAGATATGCAAAGAATTAAAATTAGGAAAAAAAAATGTTTATCTAAGTGCTAGTTCCGTATTAACTTTTCGAAAGAGCGAATCCTTATACACCAAAAATTCAGAGTCGAGATAATCGTTCTCTCAAAATTTATTGAGGGCTCAGTGCCAAAATCGATAGAATAATGGTACCAACTCACACCATCATAACAAATGAGTTCATTCGTTAGTTGAATCAATAAATCTCCAACAAGTGTCATACATCGACTTCTGACTTCTCCTTGGTCACCAAGCTGTGGTGGCCGAGGCAGCTAAGTCATTGGATTGGTTTGTCAAAGGTCTCTGGTTCGAATCCCGTTGACGACACTTTTGGTTTTTTGTTTGACGGATGAACTTTTTTTGCAAATGAACCTCGAGAGAATAGTTATATCGCCCATCTCGAGCTGTGTTCTCTGCGTCCGTGAATGGTACCACTATTCTCTCGACTCGAGACCATCATTCTCTCGGACTAGCGCTGCCAGTTTTGGGTGTATGTAAACAAACAGTCTCTTCCTCTTGCTCTAGTGACAGTTCCAGTTGAATAAGTAATGGATAGCCTGCTTGTTTACTTCTTTGGATTCGCCCTAGAGCGTCCAATTTCCCGTCCCGGAAAAAAATCCCGGGAATTCCCGGAAAAAAATATTTCCCGTTTCCCGGAAAATTTGTAAATTTCCCGGGAATTCGTGAAATTCAAGCGGAAGCATACATTTTCTTAATTTTTTGAAACCAATTTTTGAAAATACTCTGTAGAAAATGTTAAATGAAAAAACTCAACATTATTTTGATCAATTATATTTAAGTTCATATATTTATCAGATTATCAGAAATTTCGACATCAACATTTATTTCCGATGATATTGATTTCTGCAGCAACTGGCAAAAGATCTTCCATAATGAAAATGGTTTACTACAATTTAGGTATGCTTTTTTATAGAATTACTGGTGTTATTTCGTTTGCTGCCAAAATAATATAGAGAGTTTGTTTTACTTTTTCTGTTTTCCATGATCAAATGAGAGGCACGTACAATTTGAATCATGTTTTTGTGCCATGAAAAAACTTTCAAATGAAGTCAACTATAAACCTAAAAATCATGTGGTATAATAAAACTTTCAAAAAATCTAAAAAAACTGCTTTGTATGGTTTGAGAGGAACTAAAAAAATAAAAAAAAGAGTTATATTCGAAACTTCAAGTAAGACAAACACGCGAAGTACGGCTTTAAGGAAATAATAAAAAAAAAGCTGTGTCATTTTGTTCAGGGGCTGAAACCAGTATTACTTGTGTTAGAAAAGATATTTGTCATAAAAAACCTAATTTCTGCATTTTTTTTCTTCTTAAATGTTTTGGTCAGACCACACTCTCTCGAACTGGTTACAGAGGCAAGTTTAAAATAATTGTGATTTCGGAGTATGGATTCATTTTACTCACTGTCTAAACCTAATGATAATGAATACATCCCATTAAAAAATACCGATTTTTTTTTATATATTGTACTTGATTTATTTTAAATTGAAAAAATATTCATTTTCTTGCAGCTGTATGATTTTTACATGCAGTCAAGCAGTTAATTGATCTATAGACTTATTTTAACTTTTTAAAACGCTGTACTATACATTTTTTTTTGGATAATATCAATCAGAATTAAGTTCAGAAACAATTTTCAATATCTTTAAAATTTCCCGGGAATTCCCTGGATTTCCCGGAAAATTGATTGAAAATTTCCCGTTTCCCGGGAAATCTACAACCCCGGGAAATTGGACGCTCTAATTCGCTTGATTAAAGATTTAGTACAAACTTGGATGAGGAGATCACCCAAACTTTAGTCTTGAATTTTGGAGAAAGTTGCTATTAATTGAACGAAATGACATTTATTTTAAGGTAAATTTTAAATAATAAAGCTGGATTAAGAAGTAAGAAAAAAAAAGGGTTGAAAGGAATAGTTCAGCAAACGAGCAAGCATTAAGAAAACAAGGAGAAAAAATGAGAAATTTTTCGTTTCAAATCGTCTGCTTCTTGGAACCTTTACTTCTTCCCACTCCTCGTTACTCCTTATTTTTTTAGCTTTCAACTCCTTTTAATCCTTTTTTAGTACATTCTACTCTTTTAACATTTCTTTCTTCTCTTTTTTTAGTCGTTTTTTTGCTACTTCTCTAGGACAATAAGTAAATTAACAATAGAATAAAGAGAACAAACGAGTAAACGAGTAGAAACCACGAAGGAGTATCAAACGGTTTGAAATGAAAAATCTTTCAGTTTTACTCCTTATTTTCTATACCCTTTGCTCTTTCGCTTTCGCTTCTCCTCTTTACTCCCTTACTTGATTACTTCTTTCTTTTCCTTAGTTTTTTTACGTCTTTAATCTTTTTTACAACTTTCTCTCTTTTCTACTCCACTAGGCATAAAAAGGAGTAGAAGGAGCAAAAAGGAGTAAAGCAGTAGAAAGAAAAAGGGGAAGAAAAGAGAACGAATGGAGCAATGAAAGAAAAAAAGATAAAAGTTATAGAAAAGAATAGAAATAGAAAGGAGGAATCAAGTAAACGAAAGTTAAGGAAAAGTAACAATAGCGCAAAAAAAATAAGAATGAGCTAACTGAATAAAAGTGCACCTTTCTTCTGCTCTAAAAAAAGTAAAGAAGAAGAAAGAAAAGTGTAGAATTAGAAAGAAGCAAATAATAAAACTTTTTCTTTACTCATTTGTTTGTTATTTTTATTTTTTCTACTCCTTTCTATTCCTAGAGTGAAGAACAAAGTAAAGGAGTAGAAAAATTGATTAGTCTACAAAAAAGGAGTATTTAAACAAAAAAACTAAACGTTCTCTTCCAGCCACCTTTACCCCTTTACTTTTTAAATGCCTCGTCACTAGATTCCACTATTTTTGACCCTAGATCTTTACTCCATCTTACTCTTTCTTTTTTTTCTTTTGTTAGTTGACTGCTGTATGCTTCTTTTTTACTCTGTTTACTCACATATTTATTTATTTTCCAAGTTAAGCACTTTAATGCTCAAAATTGTATTCGGGTTATCACTTAATAAATCTATACGATCAGTTGTGCAATGAACAGTGTTTTTCTTTAATTTTGTTTTTCAAATTTACTTTTCGAGCAATTGCAAAGGGTTTGGAAACTTTTAAGTGGTACTCAAAAAATGTCAAAATGCTATTTAAAGTCTCTCAATGTATGTTGATGAGAATGTTGAAATAGACCCCCAAACGAAATATATTTCGAATCAGCTTTTAAAATGTCGAGAAATAGTACCTCCTCAACCTGCCGTTTTTTCCCTGGAGTTTTTGTAAAAGTTCCCCGGGGGCTAATTTTGACAAATTCGGCATCAATTTAAATTAAAATTTGCGAAATATTTTAAATATTATAAATATATTTTGTATCGCAATTCGTTGGAAATTCTATGAATTTTATTTTTTAATGGTGTCATTCTGAAAATTTGATGAAACAAGGACCGAGTCCTCACCCTGCTTTTTGGATTTCTGTTAATATAGCAAAATTGACTTTTTTTTTAACATTTACAGCTTTTAACATTTACAATAACAATGACTGTAAAGAACAAATTAAAAAAAAAATAGGTAAAAAAGTATTGAAGCACCAAGATCAGCCAAAACTTTTCCCATCACCCATCCCATGAACAAACATTACAAGCATGAAAAAAGAAGCTTCAATAGAACCGGGTATGCTTCTAACAATGATACTCCTTGCCCCAACACACCTACCCCCGTAATAAGTCGCATTTTTCATCCACCACATTGACGTATAATTAATTACATAAACAGTGACAAAAAAGCAAGAGTAAACACGCCGGAGCCGTCTCCGTCTCCCAGTTTGCCAACCCCTCTCGTTACCCGGGGTGGTGTGATGTCTGTGGCACCGCGCCACCGGAAAAAGGAAAAACCACCCGCTTCCACCCAACCCCCAAAAAGCTCGCGGGGAGCTTTCTCCAACCCTCAGTGCGCTCATTTTGCTTCATTTTCATGCTGTTCTGGCTTTCCATTGTGCTAGCGTGTGTGTTTGTGGATGTGGGGTGGAAAAGTTTTGCACGCCGGTGTGTTTTTGTTGTTCTGTGTGTGTGGAGGGTAAAACACATTTGCCTGGGAGCTTTTTTTTTTCCTCTCCTGTGAATGTGCTTGATCTCTCGGTTCCCCTCTCGTAATGTGGACGTCCAATTAGGGTAAGGGGTCAAATGGTGTTCAGCATGAATTAACTTTTAATATTTTTTTCAGCCAAGTTTTTTCAAAAATAACAACAACAAAAAAATTAAAATAAACATTTGCACAACAATTGATCATATTACCCTAGTTCCTATTTATACAGTGAAATTTATTCCGTGCGAGACATGTGCCTTTCTAATGATTTTAGTCCTCGGCGATGTTTCCCAGGCTGCACACAAAAAAAGGGATGGCAAGGATCGTGTGCTCCGTTTGAACTGTTGTTTGAGGGTAATACATCATCGAAAGTGTATGTGTGTGTACTTGCGTTTGTGTTTTTGTGGTTGTTTGGAAGTTGGAAATTCAATGTTGCGGGGGGATTACACGGTAAGGTTGATTGGAAAAACATTGTTGCGACTACATACTACGTTTAAGGGGAGAATCAGTCAAGTTGGAACGAGCTTTTGGTGGGGAAGAATGGGAAAAATCGTAAAACAAGGGAAAAATTTGATTAAGCAAACCTTGGAAGATAAAATCTCGAATAATGTAAAGGACATCATTATAACTGTTTGTTTGGTTAGCTAAATATGGAATTTCTAATTTTGTGCGAGACATTTCGTAGAATACTTAACCGAAGATATTTTCTTCAAAAAATTAAAATCAAATTATTCGCTCTACAGCATTGCCTTGGCGTTCTCGATTGCGAGATTCCTACTCGAAACTAGGTGTCCAAATGCTTTATTGTTGAGGCAATTGCAATCCTCTTTTTACACCTAAGCTTCCGTCCACCCCGGGATTCGAACTGACGACCTTTGGATTTTGAGTACAACTGCCATAGCAAAAAAAGTTATTGTTTTGGTTTATTTGCCATATGCAAATAAACCTGCAGTTGCCATAACTCGTATGTACTAGTCAGGGCTGCAGAGTCGGGTTCCTTAAAGCGAATTTGAATCCATACTTTGAAGACAACTCCGACTCTGAATGCAGGATATGACGTCAACGCCGACTTCAGCTCTCCAAAAATACCCGACCTCACAGATTCCGACTCCAAGTGAAAGTTGCTGAAAATTAGCTGAATCCGATGCCGTCTCCGAGGTCTCACTCCAGCTCGAACTTCAACGTCAGCTCCGACTTTCTCGCTCTGTGAAAATAATAACTGTTTTTGTTATTCACATTTCAAAAGTTTTCAATAAATAAATCAATTCCCTTAGAGAATATAACAAACTAAAAAAAAACAACTTTCAAAAGTTAATTTTATCAGATTAATTTAAGCGTAAGGACCCCACCATTTCATGGCAAAAATAATTACCCTGACGGAAATGGTCAAAATTATGCCACAGTTCTAGCCAATATTTGCAATGTTCCTTTGGGGGTATATCAAATAATTAAAAAAATCAACTTTCAAATTTTCAATTTTTTAGAATAATTTTAGCTTAAAGACCCCATTTCATGGTTTAATCAATGACCCAGATGAAATTGGTCAAAATTATCCCATTGTATTAGTTATTTTAAACAAAGTCCCTTTATATCAAATAATTAAAAAAAATCAACACTCAAAATTTCAACTTTTTAGAATAATATTTGCTTAAGGACCCCATTTCATGGCTAAAATAATAACCCCGATGAAAATAGTCAAAATTATTCCATAGTTCTAGCCAATATTAGCAAAGACCCTTAGGGGGTTTATCAAATAATTAAAAAAAAAACAACTTTCAAAATTTCAAATTCTTATAATAATTTTAGCTTCAGGACCCCATTAAATGGCCAAAATAATGACCCCAATGAAAATGTTCAAAATTATCCCATAGTTCTAGCCAATATTAGCAAAGTCCCTTAGGGGGTTTATTAAATAATTTAAAAAATCAACTTTCAAATTTTCAACTTTTTAGAATAATTTTAGCTTAAGGGCCCCATTTCATAGCTAAAATAATGACCCCAATGAAAATGGTGAAAATTATACCAAATATCTGAACATATTTAACAAAAGAAAAAATAATAACAGATTGTGTTATGGACACTTAAAAACTATTCCATTTGTGCGATTTATGGTGATTTTATTTCTAAGTTCGAATACCAAACGAACAACAAATCTTGTTATTAGGAGAGTTTTTGAAATGTATAACATTTCCTCTTATAAGCGTGTTTTGAACATTTTCAGTTTAATTTCTCTTCAATACCAAATCCTGATATTTTATCAGAAACTGTTATTATTTTTTCTTATTGAAGTTGAAGTTCAGGATAGAATAATAACACTTTTTGTTATTTTAACAGGATTTGTTATTGAAATATTATTAATTTTGTTATTACCGTCTGCCCGGGGACCTAACCTCTAGGTTAGACCGGGGTCAACATTTACTTCCTTCCCCTTCCCCGTTTAGTTGCGACGGAAGGCGTGATCAGACAAATCTCGTCTCGAAAAATGCCACCGGGACCATCTGGGATCGAACCCAGGCCGACTGGGTGAGAAGCAACCACGCCCCTACACCACGAGTAAAGGTGTTCAATGTTGTATAGTTATAATTTTTATCACGTAATAATTTGTACTTTCATAATGCTTAACAGATTTTTCTCAACGGAGTGTTAGAAGCCGCATTTTATTCCTTGTTTACACAGTACCCACACTGAAAATGAATGATACCCCCCAGTAAACACATCATTTACTGGCAGGCGTGTCCTGTGCACAATTCCATCCATATCCGGCACAATCACGTTACACAAGTGCCCCCCTCACACGTGTGGCGTGCACCCAGTATGTTTCACCAGAATGCAATATGTAGATTATTATTTGCACATGCCGCCCACTTCCTCTCCTTCACCCCAGGTTGACTGGTTGATTGTTTGTCTTGCATCTGCATAGCTAACGATGATTTTCTTTCTCCTTTTGTTTTTCTTTCCAGGTGAGTGCCCTTCTCCAGTTACCTGCGTTCAGGAAAAAAGGTACACAGCCTCAGGATTATCTCCTCTGGGCGTGTTGCTTGCCTTTCCATATGCACTTTTGATTGCTGAGTACGCACCAGGAAAAGGCAATTTGCTAGAACTGTAACTTTTGTGCAAACATGAATTTGGTAATTGGAAGTCTGGAATCATTTTGCTGGAATTTGTGGTTCTCTTACGAGTTGAATTAACATATTTGTTCAAGTGGTTACAAGTTACAATTTGGCCACAAATCATCGATTGCGCATTTGCGTCATGTTCTAAGCATATTTCTCGAAGGAGAACAGCAATTATATGGGTCACAACCCCCCCACATAGGAACGTGATTTATAAACTGGTTCATAAAACAGGAAAGATTGTTATCCCAAGATGACTTACGCAACGCACCAATATGGCGTGAGCTGTGTAAACAAGGTCGTAAATGGGTGCATAATTCATCGCGTGCGAGGGCCACCTTCTGCACGAATCGGGAACGAACCACAACGGGATGGCCGGTAGAACTGCGTCAGGGTTTGATCAGGGGTTCCTCGAAGTATTTGTGGCGAGTTTTAATTTGTTTGAACAATCACCATTAGTTGTGAGTTGCTAAATTTTAGTCGTAAGTCTATTGAAATTTGTTAGATCGTAAGTCGAGAGTCGATAATCATAAGTCGTGAGCCTGAGTCATGAATCACGGGTCGTCAATCGTAAATTGTGAGCCGTGAGAAAAGAACTGAGTCACACATCTAATGTCGTGAGTCGTGAGAAGAGTGTTGAGTCATAAAAGTAGAGTCGTGAATCGAAGCCATGAGAGGAGAGTAAAGTCATGATGTCGTGAGTCGAGTTGGGTCATAAATTGAGAGGCGTGAGTCTTGAATCGTGAGCCGCGAGAAGAGAGTTGAGTCATAATTCTAGAGCCGAGAGTAGGGAATCGTGAGCCGTGAGAAGAGACTTGAATCATAAATCTAGATTTCTGGATCGAGAGCCATGAAAGGAGAGTTGTGTCATGATGTCGTGAGTCGTGGGTTGAGAAGATAGTTGAGTCATGAGAGTCGTGAGTCTTGAATCGCGAGTCGTGAGAAGAAAGTTGAGCCATAAATCTAATGTGGTGAGTCGAGAATCGTGAGCCGTGAGAGGAAAGCTGATTCATAATTCTGGAGCCGTGAGTCGTGAGTCGTGAGAAGACAGTTGAATCATATATCTAGAGTCGTGCGTCGTGAATCATGAGCCGTACAAAGAGAATTGAGTCATGATGTCGTCTGTCGTAAGTCGTGAGCCGTGAGAAAAGAGTTGAGTCATAAATTTAGAGCCGAAAGTTGAGTCATTACTCTAGAGTCGTGAGTCGTAAATCGTGAGCCGTGAAAAGAGAGTTGAGTTATAAATCTAGAGTTGTGAGGCGTGAATCGTGAGCCGTGAGATGAAAGTTGCGTCATGATGTCGTAGGCCGTAAGTCGTAAATCTCGAGCTATGAAATGAAAGTTGAGATTTTAATCTAGAGTCGTGAGTCGTGAATCGCGAGCTGTGAGAAGAGAGTTGATTCATGTTGTCGTCTGTCGTCAGCCGTGAGAAAAGAGTTGAGTCATAAATCTAGGGTCGTGAGTCATGAATCTTGAGCCGCGAGAGAGAGTAAGTCGTGAGTCGTTTGTCGTGAATCTTGAGTCGTGAAGTCGAATTTCTTGTGTAAGATATTGATTGTCAATATTTCACTATACATTTGGAACCCCAGCCTTTCCAGAACTCAATGCGAACAGTGCCACACGTCGTACTAGGTGCATTACCCTCAGGAGCTACAGTCAGGGATGAGTCAAGATGTCCGCATCCTCCACCCGACCAAGCAATAAATTATTAATATGACAAAAACAACGACTTGAGATATCTCACGACCTACAGCAGCTTAGAGCTCTTACATTGTGCCACGAGTCGGCGTCGGCTGGTTGCCACACTTCGTGACCCAGGCCAGAAGTGCAGCTTCTGGTGTGTCACTGTGACAGTGACACTGGGTGGGCCGAATGGCCGCTGCGTGGCCACTGGAATGTCACGCCACACCAACCAATTTAGTAATCGTCCGGTGGGGCGAGATCTGCCGTTTGCGATTGTCGAGCAGTCCTTGTAAGGGGTGGTAGCCCAGCCAAAGACCAAAGGACACGTTCCGAGGTAATGAACAGTTGACCGAAATTTGCCAAGCTCGATTCACTGACCGGTCTCCGTTTGAGGTTGGGGTTTGAATGCTGACTAGGAGAAGGACAGTGACGGTTGAAGGGATTAAGAATGACGTTTTGCTGGTGTCAAAAGACTTCAAGACTTCAAGACTTCAAGACTTCAAGACTTCAAGACTTCAAGACTTCAAGACTTCAAGACTTCAAAACATCAAGACTTCAAGACTTCAAGACTTCTAGATTTTGAAGTCTTGACTTCAAGACGTCAAGACTTCAAGACTTCAAGACTAAAGACTAAATAATGAAAAGTGAGCTGAAGGAAGACTTCCAGATTAAAGACTGAAGACTGAAGACTGAAGACTGAAGACTGAAGACTGAAAACTGAAGACTGAAGACTGAAGACTGAAGACTGAAGACTGAAGACGAAGACTGAAGACTGAAGACTGAAGACTGAAGACTGAAGACTGAAGACTGAAGACTGAAGACTGAAGACTGAAGACTGAAGACTGAAGACTGAAGACTGAAGACTGAAGACTGAAGACTGAAGACTGAAGACTGAAGACTGAAGACTGAAGACTGAAGACTGAAGACTGAAGACTGAAGACTGAAGACTGAAGACTGAAGACTGAAGACTGAAGACTGAAGACTGAAGACTGAAGACTGAAGACTGAAGACTGAAGACTGAAGACTGAAGACTGAAGACTGAAGACTGAAGACTGAAGACTGAAGACTGAAGACTGAAGACTGAAGACTGAAGACTGAAGACTGAAGACTGAAGACTGAAGACTGAAGACTGAAGACTGAAGACTGAAGACTGAAGACTGAAGACTGAAGACTGAAGACTGAAGACTGAAGACTGAAGACTGAAGACTGAAGACTGAGAAGACTGAAGACTGAAGACTGAAGACTGAAGACTGAAGACTGAAGACTGAAGACTGAAGACTGAAGACTGAAGACTGAAGACTGAAGACTGAAGACTGAAGACTGAAGACTGAAGACTGAAGACTGTAGACTGAAAACTGAAGACTGAAGACTAAAGACTGAAGACTAAAGCTGTAGACTGAAGAATGAAGACCAATGTCCAATGACCAATGTCCAATGACCAATGACCAATGACCAATGACCAATGACCAATGACCAATGACCAATGACCAATGACCAATGACCAATGACCAATGACCAATGACCAATGACCAATGACCAATGACCAATGACCAATGACCAATGACCAATGACCAATGACCAATGACCAATGACCAATGACCAATGACCAATGACCAATGACCAATGACCAATGACCAATGACCAATGACCAATGACCAACGACCAATGACCAATGACCAATGACTAATGACCAATTACCAATTACCAATGACCAATGACCAATGACCAATGACCAATGACCAATGACCAATGACCAATGACCAATGACCAATGACCAATGACCAATGACCAATGACCAATGACCAATGACCAATGACCAATGACCAATGACCAATGACCAATGACCAATGACCAATGACCAATGACCAATGACCAATGACCAATGACCAATGACCAATGACCAATGACCAATGACCAATGACCAATGACCAATGACCAATGACCAATGACCAATGACCAATGACCAATGACCAATGACCAATGACCAATGACTCGCAAATCACGACTTACGTCTCGCATCAGATGCGAATTGATGACTGACTCACCAATTATACTCAGACATATAATTCACAACTCACCACTCACCACTCATCACAACTCACAACTCACCGTTCATGACTCACAATTCACGACTGTCCAAAATTGCGTAATCTTCCACGTTACACTCATCAAAGCAGAATCCTGCCAGCACATTCGGATGCCAGCGCCATTTGCAGAAACTTCGACCTATCGACGGTCACAGCCCGATGTTCTTGACGCAAACGAACGTCGACACGGTTGTTCTCTACTGACCGTTTCTAATTCCTTTACCAGCAGTTGTGGGTTCAAGCGCCGTCACTGTGGCGGCGGGTGCCAACTAAACCGGACCAAATCCCGGAACCGTTTCTCATCCGCATGGCGTCATCCGCGTTGGCTGGCGTCTCGTCTGACGCTAATAATTCGCCGGAACGGTGGTGAAAAATGGCACAAAAAGTTCCCTGACAGCAGAACCCAGCAAATGGCGCGCTCCGCGTGGACCGATAACTAATGATTAATTCGTTTTTGATAATTTCTGGCTGATTTTTTTTCCTGAGGGTTGTGTCGCATGTTCTCGTGCAAAGTGCCCTCTGGTTGGTTGGACGGTGGACAGTGGGTTCAAGAATGTTGACTGCTAAAATTGGTCAAAATTTTTGTTTTGTATTATTGGGAATAAAAAATCCCTAAATAGAAAAAAATACAACAGATCTCTGCACGTGTCCCGTTACGACGCCACAGGAACCACTCCGGAATGATGATGTTAAACCAAACTACCCAGGAAGAGAAGGGTCGACAGTTTGGGTGGGTGGAAGGGGGTGGTAAATTATGGAGCTTGTAAATCAAATGTTTTAGGATTCAATTGACGTCCGCCGGACCGGGTGATGGTCCCCGGGGATTGATAAATGATGTGCAGTTGTTTATTTGTTTTGGAATCCTTCCTCTCCCTCTCTCGTTTCTGGACGCACTGTGGGTGTGACCTGGGGGGGTATCGCACGGGGTCACGCGGGATGTGCTGTAAGTGAAGTGGTTTATGGCTGGATTTGCATTGTGGTCGTATGGGACATTGTTTTAAATTGTATTTTGTTTGCTCGTTTTTTTTTTTGTACGCTGAGAAGCGACTAATAGCTGAACACGAGGATGATTTATGGGGTGTAATTAAGGGAAGTATTTTGCGCAAACTTTGCGTGGAAATTGAGCGTGATATGATTTTGTTGTATTTAGGTTATCATCGCTGTCAGCCATGAGTAATTATGCAATTAACGGTGGCGATTTTCAGCGGTAATATTGTGGGAGTTGATTTGCATAACATCGGTAGATATGAACTTTTATTTTTTATGTTTTAAATGTGTATGTAAGGTTATTGTATAAAAAGTTTAAAAATTACTGAAATGCTAAAGATTTAACTTCACCCTAATGATAAACCACCCTAATTTTAAGCCAAAATCAAAAGTAGCTCCATTCCATTTGCAACAACTCTTCTGGAGATTCCAAAGCTCCAAAATTCCATTTTTTTCAGAAAATCCATTGTCGACCTAATTTTGCGATTTAGACCCCTGAGGCTATGTGGCCACAAAAATAAAACTTGAAATATTAAATTGAATATAGAATTAGTCAATACGATCGTCCATCTCAGATAATTTAAATGTTAAATTTATGTTCATGGAACGTTCTCGTCACGAAACACTCTACGATTATGTTCTCCTATTTAAAGCTTATACAAAACTTCCTCATTTAACAC